>NW_028170733.1:0-20000 GCF_963971535.1 Notolepis coatsorum | reverse complement strand
TCTCCCTTCAGCCTCTCTCTCTCTTTCTCCCTTCAGTCTCTCTCTCTCTTTCTCCCTTCAGCCTCTCTCTCTTTCTCCCTTCAGTCTCTCTCTCTCTTTCTCCCTTCAGCCCCTCTCTCTCTTTCTCCCTTCAGTCTCTCTCTCTCTTTCTCCCTTCAGCCTCTCTCTCTTTCTCCCTTCAGTCTCTCTCTCTCTTTCTCCCTTCAGCCCCTCTCTCTCTTTCTCCCTTCAGTCTCTCTCTCTTTCTCCCTTCAGTCTCTCTCTCTCTTTCTCCCTTCAGCCCCTCTCTCTCTTTCTCCCTTCAGTCTCTCTCTCTCTTTCTCCCTTCAGTCTCTCTCTCTCTCTCTTTCTCCCCTCAGCCTCTCTCTCTCTTTCTCCCTTCAGCCTCTCTCTCTTTCTCCCTTCAGTCTCTCTCTCTTTCTCCCTTCAGCCTCTCTCTCTCTCTCTCCCTTCAGTCTCTCTCTCTCTCTCTCCCTTCAGCCTCTCTCTCTCTTTCTCCCTTCAATCTCTCTCTCTTTCTCCCTTCAGTCTCTCTCTCTTTCTCCCTTCAGTCTCTCTCTCTTTCTCCCTTCAGTCTCTCTCTCTTTCTCCCTTCAGCCCCTCTCTCTCTTTCTCCCTTCAGTCTCTCTCTCTCTTTCTCCCTTCAGCCTCTCTCTCTCTTTCTCCCTTCAGCCTCTCTCTCTCTCTCTTTCTCCCTTCAGTCTCTCTCTCTTTCTCCCTTCAGCCCCTCTCTCTCTTTCTCCCTTCAGTCTCTCTCTCTCTTTCTCCCTTCAGCCTCTCTCTCTCTTTCTCCCTTCAGCCTCTCTCTCTCTTTCTCCCTTCAGTCTCTCTCTCTCTTTCTCCCTTCAGCCTCTCTCTCTCTTTCTCCCTTCAGCATCTCTCTCTCTTTCTCCCTTCAGCCTCTCTCTCTCTTTCTCCCTTCAGCATCTCTCTCTCTTTCTCCCTTCAGTCTCTCTCTCTCTTTCTCCCTTCAGCCTCTCTCTCTTTCTCCCTTCAGTCTCTCTCTCTTTCTCCCTTAAGTCTCTCTCTCTTTCTCCCTTCAGTCTCTCTCTCTCTTTCTCCCTTCAGCCCCTCTCTCTCTTTCTCCCTTCAGCCTCTCTCTCTCTTTCTCCCTTCAGCCTCTCTCTCTCTTTCTCCCTTCAGCCTCTCTCTCTTTCTCCCTTCAGTCTCTCTCTCTTTCTCCCTTCAGCCTCTCTCTCTTTCTCCCTTCAGTCTCTCTCTCTCTTTCTCCCTTCAGCCCCTCTCTCTCTTTCTCCCTTCAGTCTCTCTCTCTTTCTCCCTTCAGTCTCTCTCTCTCTTTCTCCCTTCAGTCTCTCTCTCTCTTTCTCCCTTCAGCCTCTCTCTCTCTTTCTCCCTTCAGCCTCTCTCTCTCTTTCTCCCTTCAGTCTCTCTCTCTCTTTCTCCCTTCAGTCTCTCTCTCTCTCCCTTCAGTCTCTCTCTCTCTTTCTCCCTTCAGCCTCTCTCTCTCTTTCTCCCTTCAGCATCTCTCTCTCTCTTTTTCTCCCTTCAGCCTCTCTCTCTCTTTCTCCCTTCAGCCTCTCTCTCTTTCTCCCTTCAGTCTCTCTCTCTCTTTCTCCCTTCAGCCTCTCTCTCTTTCTCCCTTCAGTCTCTCTCTCTCTCTTTCTCCCTTCAGCCTCTCTCTCTATTTCTCCCTTCAGCCTCTCTCTCTCTTTCTCCCTTCAGCCTCTCTCTCTCTTTCTCCCTTCAGCCCCTCTCTCTCTTTCTCCCTTCAGTCTCTCTCTCTTGCTCCCTTCAGTCTCTCTCTCTCTTTCTCCCTTCAGTCTCTCTCTCTCTTTCTCCCTTCAGCCTCTCTCTCTCTTTCTCCCTTCAGCCTCTCTCTCTCTTTCTCCCTTCAGTCTCTCTCTCTCTTTCTCCCTTCAGTCTCTCTCTCTCTCCCTTCAGTCTCTCTCTCTCTTTCTCCCTTCAGCCTCTCTCTCTCTTTCTCCCTTCAGCATCTCTCTCTCTCTTTCTCCCTTCAGCCTCTCTCTCTCTTTCTCCCTTCAGCCTCTCTCTCTTTCTCCCTTCAGTCTCTCTCTCTCTTTCTCCCTTCAGTCTCTCTCTCTCTTTCTCCCTTCAGCCTATCTCTCTCTTTCTCCCTTCAGTCTCTCTCTCTTTCTCCCTTCAGTCTCTCTCTCTCTTTCTCCCTTCAGTCTCTCTCTCTCTTTCTCCCTTCAGTCTCTCTCTCTTTCTCCCTTCAGTCTCTCTCTCTCTTTCTCCCTTCAGTCTCTCTCTCTCTTTCTCCCTTCAGTCTCTCTCCCTCTTTCTCCCTTCAGTCTCTCTCTCTTTCTCCCTTCAGTCTCTCTCTCTTGCTCCCTTCAGTCTCTCTCTCTCTCTTTCTCCCTTCAGTCTCTCTCTCTCTCTTTCTCCATTCAGCCTCTCTCTCTCTTTCTCCCTTCAGTCTCTCTCTCTCTTTCTCCCTTCAGTCTCTCTCTCTTTCTCCCTTCAGCCTCTCTCTCTCTTTGTCCCTTCAGTCTCTCTCTCTCTTTCTCCCTTCAGCCTATCTCTCTCTCTTTCTCCCTTCAGCCTATCTCTCTCTCTTTCTCCCTTCAGTCTCTCTCTCTCTCTCTTTCTCCCTTCAGCCTCTCTCTCTCTCTTTCTCCCTTCAGTCTCTCTCTCTCTTTCTCCCTTCAGCCTCTCTCTCTCTCTTTCTCCCTTCAGTCTCTCTCTCTCTTTCTCCCTTCAGCATCTCTCTCTCTTTCTCCCTTCAGCCCCTCTCTCTCTTTCTCCATTCAGCCTCTCTCTCTCTTTCTCCCTTCAGTCTCTCTCTCTCTTTCTCCCTTCAGCCCCTCTCTCTCTTTCTCCATTCAGCCTCTCTCTCTCTTTCTCCCTTCAGTCTCTCTCTCTCTTTCTCCCTTCAGTCTCTCTCTCTCTTTCTCCCTTCAGCCCCTCTCTCTCTTTCTCCATTCAGCCTCTCTCTCTCTTTCTCCCTTCAGTCTCTCTCTCTCTTTCTCCCTTCAGCCCCTCTCTCTCTTTCTCCATTCAGCCTCTCTCTCTCTTTCTCCCTTCAGCCTCTCTCTCTCTTTCTCCCTTCAGTCTCTCTCTCGCTTTCTCCATTCAGCCTATCTCTCTCTTTCTCCCTTCAGTCTCTCTCTCTCTCTCTCTCTTTCTCCCTTCAGCCTCTCTCTCTCTTTCTCCCTTCAGCCTCTCTCTCTCTTTCTCCATTCAGCCTATCTCTCTCTTTCTCCCTTCAGTCTCTCTCTCTCTTTCTCCCTTCAGCATCTCTCTCTCTTTCTCCCTTCAGTCTCTCTCTCTCTTTCTCCCTTCAGTCTCTCTCTCTCTCTTTCTCCCTTCAGCATCTCTCTCTCTTTCTCCCTTCAGCCTCTCTCTCTCTTTCTCCCTTCAGTCTCTCTCTCTCTTGCTCCCTTCAGCCTCTCTCTCTTTCTCCCTTCAGCCCCTCTCTCTCTTTCTCCCTTCAGTCTCTCTCTCTTTCTCCCTTCAGCCTCTCTCTCTCTTTCTCCCTTCAGTCTCTCTCTCTCTTTCTCCCTTCAGTCTCTCTCTCTCTTTCTCCCTTCAGCCTCTCTCTCTCTTTCTCCCTTCAGTCTCTCTCTCTCTCTCTTTCTCCCTTCAGCCTCTCTCTCTCTTTCTCCCTTCAGCCTCTCTCTCTTTCTCCCTTCAGCCTCTCTCTCTCTTTCTCCCTTCAGCCTCTCTCTCTCTCTTTCTCCCTTCAGTCTCTCTCTCTTTCTCCCTTCAGTCTCTCTCTCTCTCTCTTTCTCCCTTCAGTCTCTCTCTCTTTCTCCCTTCAGCCTCTCTCTCTCTTTCTCCCTTCAGTCTCTCTCTCTCTTTCTCCCTTCAGTCTCTCTCTCTCTTTCTCCATTCAGCCTCTCTCTCTCTTTCTCCCTTCAGTCTCTCTCTCCTTCTCCCTTCAGTCTCTCTCTCTCTTTCTCCCTTCAGTCTCTCTCTCTTTCTCCCTTCAGTCTCTCTCTCTTTCTCCCTTCAGTCTCTCTCTCTCTCTTTCTCCCTTCAGCCTCTCTCTCTCTCTTTCTCCCTTCAGTCTCTCTCTCTCTTTCTCCCTTCAGCCTCTCTCTCTCTTTCTCCCTTCAGCCTCTCTCTCTCTCCTTCTCCCTTCAGTCTCTCTCTCTCTTTCTCCCTTCAGTCTCTCTCTCTTTCTCCCTTTAGTCTCTATCTCTCTCTTTCTCCCTTCAGCCTCTCTCTCTCTCTTTCTCCCTTCAGCCTCTCTCTCTTTCTCCCTTCAGCCTCTCTCTCTCTTTCTCCCTTCAGTCTCTCTCTCTTTCTCCCTTCAGCCTCTCTCTCTTTCTCCCTTCAGTCTCTCTCTCTTTCTCCCTTCAGTCTCTCTCTCTCTTTCTCCCTTCAGCCTCTCTCTCTTTCTCCCTTCAGTCTCTCTCTCTCTTTCTCCCTTCAGTCTCTCTCTCTCTTTCTCCCTTCAGTCTCTCTCTCTTTCTCCCTTCAGTCTCTCTCTCTTTCTCCCTTCAGTCTCTCTCTCTCTCTTTCTCCCTTCAGCCTCTCTCTCTCTCTTTCTCCCTTCAGTCTCTCTCTCTCTTTCTCCCTTCAGCCTCTCTCTCTCTTTCTCCCTTCAGCCTCTCTCTCTCTCTTTCTCCCTTCAGTCTCTCTCTCTCTCTTTCTCCCTTCAGCCTCTCTCTCTCTTTCTCCCTTCAGCCTCTCTCTCTTTCTCCCTTCAGCCTCTCTCTCTCTTTCTCCCTTCAGCCTCTCTCTCTCTCTTTCTCCCTTCAGTCTCTCTCTCTTTCTCCCTTCAGTCTCTCTCTCTCTCTCTTTCTCCCTTCAGTCTCTCTCTCTTTCTCCCTTCAGCCTCTCTCTCTCTTTCTCCCTTCAGCCTCTCTCTCTCTCTCTCCCTTCAGTCTCTCTCTCTCTCTCTTTCTCCCTTCAGTCTCTCTCTCTTTCTCCCTTCAGCCTCTCTCTCTCTTTCTCCCTTCAGCCTCTCTCTCTCTCTTTCTCCCTTCAGTCTCTCTCTTTCTCCCTTCAGTCTCTCTCTCTCTTTCTCCATTCAGCCTCTCTCTCTCTCTTTCTCCCTTCAGCCTCTCTCTCTCTTTCTCCCTTCAGTCTCTCTCTCTCTCTCTCTCTCCCTTCAGCCTATCTCTCTCTCTTTCTCCCTTCAGCCTCTCTCTCTCTTTCTCCCTTCAGCCTCTCTCTCTCTTTCTCCCTTCAGTCTCTCTCTCTCTTTCTCCCTTCAGCCTCTCTCTCTCTTTCTCCCTTCAGCCTCTCTCTCTCTTTCTCCCTTCAGTCTCTCTCTCTCTTTCTCCCTTCAGTCTCTCTCTCTCTTTCTCCCTTCAGCCTCTCTCTCTCTTTCTCCCTTCCGTCTCTCTCTCTCTTTCTCCCTTCAGTCTCTCTCTCTCTTTCTCCCTTCAGCCTCTCTCTCTCTTTCTCCCTTCAGTCTCTCTCTCTCTTTCTCCATTCAGCCTCCCTCTCTTTTTCTCCCTTCAGTCTCTCTCTCTCTTTCTCCCTTCAGTCTCTCTCTCTCTTTCTCCCTTCAGTCTCTCTCTCTCTTTCTCCCTTCAGTCTCTCTCTCTCTTTCTCCCTTCAGTCTCTCTCTTTCTCCCTTCAGCCTCTCTCTCTCTTTCTCCCTTCAGTCTCTCTCTTTCTCCCTTCAGCTTCTCTCTCTCTTTCTCCCTTCAGTCTCTCTCTCTCTTTCTCCCTTCAGCTTCTCTCTCTCTTTCTCCCTTCAGTCTCTCTCTCTTTCTCCCTTCAGTCTCTCTCTCTCTTTCTCCCTTCAGCCCCTCTCTCTCTTTCTCCCTTCAGCCTCTCTCTCTCTCTCCCTTCAGTCTCTCTCTCTCTCTTTCTCCCTTCAGTCTCTCTCTCTCTTTCTCCCTTCAGCCTCTCTCTCTTTCTCCCTTCAGCCTCTCTCTCTCGTTCTCCCTTCAGTCTCTCTCTCTCTTTCTCCCTTCAGCCTCTCTCTCTCTCTCCCTTCAGTCTCTCTCTCTCTCTTTCTCCCTTCAGTCTCTCTCTCTCTTTCTCCCTTCAGCCTCTCTCTCTTTCTCCCTTCAGCCTCTCTCTCTCGTTCTCCCTTCAGTCTCTCTCTCTCTTTCTCCCTTCAGCCTCTCTCTCTCTTTCTCCCTTCAGTCTCTCTCTCTCTTTCTCCCTTCAGTCTCTCTCTCTTTCTCCCTTCAGCCTCTCTCTCTCTTTCTCCCTTCAGCCTCTCTCTCTCTTTCTCCCTTCAGTCTCTCTCTCTTTCTCCCTTCAGCCTCTCTCTCTCTTTCTCCCTTCAGCCTCTCTCTCTCTTTCTCCCTTCAGTCTCTCTCTCTCTTTCTCCCTTCAGTCTCTCTCTCTCTCTTTCTCCCTTCAGTCTCTCTCTCTTTCTCCCTTCAGCCTCTCTCTCTCTTTCTCCCTTCAGTCTCTCTCTCTTTCTCCCTTCAGCCCCTCTCTCTCTTTCTCCCTTCAGTCTCTCTCTCTCTTTCTCCCTTCAGCCTCTCTCTCTTTCTCCCTTCAGTCTCTCTCTCTCGTTCTCCCTTCAATCTCTCTCTCTCGTTCTCCCTTCAGTCTCTCTCTCTCTTTCTCCCTTCAGCCTCTCTCTCTCTTTCTCCCTTCAGTCTCTCTCTCTCTTTCTCCCTTCAGCCTCTCTCTCTCTTTCTCCCTTCAGCCTCTCTCTCTCTTTCTCCCGTCAGCCTCTCTCTCTATCTCTCTCTTTCTCCCTTCAGTCTCTCTCTCTCTTTCTCCCTTCAGTCTCTCTCTCTCTTTCTCCCTTCAGCCTCTCTCTCTCTTTCTCCCTTCAGTCTCTCTCTCTCTTTCTCCCTTCAGTCTCTCTCTCTCCTTCTCCCTTCAGCCTCTCTCTCTCTTTCTCCCTTCAGCCTCTCTCTCTCTCTCTCTTTCTCCCTTCAGTCTCTCTCTCTCTTTCTCCCTTCAGTCTCTCTCTCTCTTTCTCCCTTCAGCCTCTCTCTCTCTTTCTCCCTTCAGTCTCTCTCTCTCTTTCTCCCTTCAGTCTCTCTCTCTCCTTCTCCCTTCAGCCTCTCTCTCTCTTTCTCCCTTCAGCCTCTCTCTCTCTTTCTCCCTTCAGCCTCTCTCTCTCTTTCTCCCTTCAGTCGCTCTCTCTCTTTCTCTTTCTCCCTTCAGTCTCTCTCTATCTTTCTCCCTTCAGCCTCTCTCTCTCTTTCTCCCTTCAGCCTCTCTCTCTCTTTCTCCCTTCAGTCTCTCTCTCTCTTGCTCCCTTCAGCCCCTCTCTCTCTCTTTCTCCCTTCAGCCTCTCTCTCTCTTTCTCCATTCAGCCTCTCTCTCTCTTTCTCCCTTCAGCCCCTCTCTCTCTTTCTCCCTTCAGCCTCTCTCTCTCTTTCTCCCTTCAGTCTCTCTCTCTCTTTCTCCCTTCAGTCTATCTCTCTTTCTCCCTTCAGTCTCTCTCTCTCGTTCTCCCTTCAGTCTCTCTCTCTCTTTCTCCCTTCAGCCTATCTCTCTCTCTTTCTCCCTTCAGCCTCTCTCTCTCTTTCTCCCTTCAGCCTCTCTCTCTCTTTCTCCCTTCAGCCTCTCTCTCTCTCTTTCTCCCTTCAGCCTCTCTCTCTCTTTCTCCCTTCAGTCTCTCTCTCTCTTTCTCCCTTCAGCCTCTCTTTCTCTTTCTCCCTTCAGCCTCTCTCTCTCTCTCTTTCTCCCTTCAGCCTCTCTCTCTCTTTCTCCCTTCAGCCCCTCTCTCTCTTTCTCCCTTCAGCCTCTCTCTCTCTTTCTCCCTTCAGCCTCTCTCTCTCTTTCTCCCTTCAGCCTCTCTCTCTCTTTCTCCCTTCAGTCTCTCTCTCTCTTTCTCCATTCAGCCTCTCTCTCTCTTTCTCCCTTCAGTCTCTCTCTCTCTTTCTCCATTCAGCCTCTCTCTCTCTTTCTCCCTTCAGCCTCTATCTCTCTTTCTCCCTTCAGTCTCTCTCTCTCTCTTTCTCCCTTCAGTCCCTCTCTCTCTTTCTCCCTTCAGCCCCTCTCTCTCTTTCTCCCTTCAGTCTCTCTCTCTTTCTCCCTTCAGTCTCTCTCTTTTTCTCCCTTCAGCCTCTCTCTCTCTTTCTCCCTTCAGTCTCTCTCTCTCTTTCTCCCTTCAGCCTCTCTCTCTCTTTTTCTCCCTTCAGTCTCTCTCTCTCTCTTTCTCCCTTCAGCCTCTCTCTCTCTTTCTCCCTTCAGTCTCTCTCTCTCTTTCTCCCTTCAGTCTCTCTCTCTCTCTTTCTCCCTTCAGTCTCTCTCTCTTTCTCCCTTCAGCCTCTCTCTCTCTTTCTCCCTTCAGTCTCTCTCTCTCTTTCTCCCTTCAGTCTCTCTCTCTCTTTCTCCCTTCAGTCTCTCTCTCTCTTTCTCCCTTCAGTCTCTCTCTCTCTCTTTCTCCCTTCAGTCTCTCTCTCTTTCTCCCTTCAGCCCCTCTCTCTCTTTCTCCCTTCAGCCTCTCTCTCTCTTTCTCCCTTCAGCCTCTCTCTCTCTCTTTCTCCCTTCAGCCTCTCTCTCTTTCTCCCTTCAGTCTCTCTCTCTCTTTCTCCCTTCAGTCTCTCTCTCTCTTTCTCCATTCAGCCTCCCTCTCTTTCTCCCTTCAGCCTCTCTCTCTCTTTCTCCCTTCAGTCTCTCTCTCTCTTTCTCCCTTCAGTCTCTCTCTCTCTTTCTCCCTTCAGTCTCTCTCTCTTTCTCCCTTCAGTCTCTCTCTTTCTCCCTTCAGCCTCTCTCTCTCTTTCTCCCTTCAGTCCCTCTCTCTCTTTCTCCCTTCAGCCTATCTCTCTCTTTCTCCCTTCAGTCTCTCTCTCTCTTTCTCCCTTCAGTCTCTCTCTCTCTTTCTCCCTTCAGCCTCTCTCTCTCTTTCTCCCTTCAGCCCCTCTCTCTCTTTCTCCCTTCAGTCTCTCTCTCTTGCTCCCTTCAGTCTCTCTCTCTCTTTCTCCCTTCAGTCTCTCTCTCTCTTTCTCCCTTCAGCCTCTCTCTCTCTTTCTCCCTTCAGCCTCTCTCTCTCTTTCTCCCTTCAGTCTCTCTCTCTCTTTCTCCCTTCAGTCTCTCTCTCTCTCCCTTCAGTCTCTCTCTCTCTTTCTCCCTTCAGCCTCTCTCTCTCTTTCTCCCTTCAGCATCTCTCTCTCTCTTTCTCCCTTCAGCCTCTCTCTCTCTTTCTCCCTTCAGCCTCTCTCTCTTTCTCCCTTCAGTCTCTCTCTCTCTTTCTCCCTTCAGCCTCTCTCTCTTTCTCCCTTCAGTCTCTCTCTCTCTCTTTCTCCCTTCAGCCTCTCTCTCTATTTCTCCCTTCAGCCTCTCTCTCTCTTTCTCCCTTCAGCCTCTCTCTCTCTTTCTCCCTTCAGCCCCTCTCTCTCTTTCTCCCTTCAGTCTCTCTCTCTTGCTCCCTTCAGTCTCTCTCTCTCTTTCTCCCTTCAGTCTCTCTCTCTCTTTCTCCCTTCAGCCTCTCTCTCTCTTTCTCCCTTCAGCCTCTCTCTCTCTTTCTCCCTTCAGTCTCTCTCTCTCTTTCTCCCTTCAGTCTCTCTCTCTCTCCCTTCAGTCTCTCTCTCTCTTTCTCCCTTCAGCCTCTCTCTCTCTTTCTCCCTTCAGCATCTCTCTCTCTCTTTCTCCCTTCAGCCTCTCTCTCTCTTTCTCCCTTCAGCCTCTCTCTCTTTCTCCCTTCAGTCTCTCTCTCTCTTTCTCCCTTCAGTCTCTCTCTCTCTTTCTCCCTTCAGCCTATCTCTCTCTTTCTCCCTTCAGTCTCTCTCTCTTTCTCCCTTCAGTCTCTCTCTCTCTTTCTCCCTTCAGTCTCTCTCTCTCTTTCTCCCTTCAGTCTCTCTCTCTTTCTCCCTTCAGTCTCTCTCTCTCTTTCTCCCTTCAGTCTCTCTCTCTCTTTCTCCCTTCAGTCTCTCTCCCTCTTTCTCCCTTCAGTCTCTCTCTCTTTCTCCCTTCAGTCTCTCTCTCTTGCTCCCTTCAGTCTCTCTCTCTCTCTTTCTCCCTTCAGTCTCTCTCTCTCTCTTTCTCCATTCAGCCTCTCTCTCTCTTTCTCCCTTCAGTCTCTCTCTCTCTTTCTCCCTTCAGTCTCTCTCTCTTTCTCCCTTCAGCCTCTCTCTCTCTTTGTCCCTTCAGTCTCTCTCTCTCTTTCTCCCTTCAGCCTATCTCTCTCTCTTTCTCCCTTCAGCCTATCTCTCTCTCTTTCTCCCTTCAGTCTCTCTCTCTCTCTCTTTCTCCCTTCAGCCTCTCTCTCTCTCTTTCTCCCTTCAGTCTCTCTCTCTCTTTCTCCCTTCAGCCTCTCTCTCTCTCTTTCTCCCTTCAGTCTCTCTCTCTCTTTCTCCCTTCAGCATCTCTCTCTCTTTCTCCCTTCAGCCCCTCTCTCTCTTTCTCCATTCAGCCTCTCTCTCTCTTTCTCCCTTCAGTCTCTCTCTCTCTTTCTCCCTTCAGCCCCTCTCTCTCTTTCTCCATTCAGCCTCTCTCTCTCTTTCTCCCTTCAGTCTCTCTCTCTCTTTCTCCCTTCAGTCTCTCTCTCTCTTTCTCCCTTCAGCCCCTCTCTCTCTTTCTCCATTCAGCCTCTCTCTCTCTTTCTCCCTTCAGTCTCTCTCTCTCTTTCTCCCTTCAGCCCCTCTCTCTCTTTCTCCATTCAGCCTCTCTCTCTCTTTCTCCCTTCAGCCTCTCTCTCTCTTTCTCCCTTCAGTCTCTCTCTCGCTTTCTCCATTCAGCCTATCTCTCTCTTTCTCCCTTCAGTCTCTCTCTCTCTCTCTCTCTCTCTTTCTCCCTTCAGCCTCTCTCTCTCTTTCTCCCTTCAGCCTCTCTCTCTCTTTCTCCATTCAGCCTATCTCTCTCTTTCTCCCTTCAGTCTCTCTCTCTCTTTCTCCCTTCAGCATCTCTCTCTCTTTCTCCCTTCAGTCTCTCTCTCTCTTTCTCCCTTCAGTCTCTCTCTCTCTCTTTCTCCCTTCAGCATCTCTCTCTCTTTCTCCCTTCAGCCTCTCTCTCTCTTTCTCCCTTCAGTCTCTCTCTCTCTTGCTCCCTTCAGCCTCTCTCTCTTTCTCCCTTCAGCCCCTCTCTCTCTTTCTCCCTTCAGTCTCTCTCTCTTTCTCCCTTCAGCCTCTCTCTCTCTTTCTCCCTTCAGTCTCTCTCTCTCTTTCTCCCTTCAGTCTCTCTCTCTCTTTCTCCCTTCAGCCTCTCTCTCTCTTTCTCCCTTCAGTCTCTCTCTCTCTCTCTTTCTCCCTTCAGTCTCTCTCTCTTTCTCCCTTCAGTCTCTCTCTCTCTCTCTCTTTCTCCCTTCAGTCTCTCTCTCTTTCTCCCTTCAGCCTCTCTCTCTCTCTTTCTCCCTTCAGCATCTCTCTCTCTTTCTCCCTTCAGTCTCTCTCTCTCTCTCTCCCTTCAGCCTCTCTCTCTCTTTCTCCCTTCAGCCTCTCTCTCTCTCTCTCTCTCCCTTCAGCCTCTCTCTCTCTTTCTCCCTTCAGTCTCTCTCTCTCTTTCTCCCTTCAGCCTCTCTCTCTCTTTCTCCCTTCAGCCTCTCTCTCTCCTTCTCTTTTCAGCCTCTCTCTCTCTCCTTCTCCCTTCAGTCTCTCTCTCTCCATTCAGCCCCTCTCTCTTTCTCCCTTCAGTCTCTCTCTCTCTTTCTCCCTTCAGTCTCTCTCTCTCCATTCAGCCCCTCTCTCTTTCTCCCTTCAGTCTCTCTCTCTTTCTCCCTTCAGCCTCTCTCTCTCTTTCTCCCTTCAGTCTCTCTCTCTTTCTCCCTTCAGTCTCTCACTCTCTTTCTCCCTTCAGTCTCTCTCTCTCTCTCTCCCTTACGTCTCTCTCTCTCTTTCTCCCTTCAGTCTCTCTCTCTTTCTCCCTTCAGCCTCTCTCTCTTTCTCCCTTCAGCCTCTCTCTCTCTTTCTCCCTTCAGCCTCTCTCTCTCTTTCTCCCTTCAGTCTCTCTCTCTCTTTCTCCCTTCAGCCTATCTCTCTCTTTCTCCCTTCAGTCTCTCTCTCTTTCTCCCTTCAGTCTCTCTCTCTCTTTCTCCCTTCAGTCTCTCTCTCTCTTTCTCCCTTCAGTCTCTCTCTCTTTCTCCCTTCAGTCTCTCTCTCTCTTTCTCCCTTCAGTCTCTCTCTCTCTTTCTCCCTTCAGTCTCTCTCCCTCTTTCTCCCTTCAGTCTCTCTCTCTTTCTCCCTTCAGTCTCTCTCTCTTGCTCCCTTCAGTCTCTCTCTCTCTCTTTCTCCCTTCAGTCTCTCTCTCTCTCTTTCTCCATTCAGCCTCTCTCTCTCTTTCTCCCTTCAGTCTCTCTCTCTCTTTCTCCCTTCAGCATCTCTCTCTCTTTCTCCCTTCAGTCTCTCTCTCTCTTTCTCCCTTCAGTCTCTCTCTCTCTCTTTCTCCCTTCAGCATCTCTCTCTCTCTTTCTCCCTTCAGCCTCTCTCTCTCTTTCTCCCTTCAGTCTCTCTCTCTCTTGCTCCCTTCAGCCTCTCTCTCTTTCTCCCTTCAGCCTCTCTCTCTCTTTCTCCCTTCAGTCTCTCTCTCTCTTTCTCCCTTCAGTCTCTCTCTCTCTTTCTCCCTTCAGCCTCTCTCTCTCTTTCTCCCTTCAGTCTCTCTCTCTCTCTCTTTCTCCCTTCAGTCTCTCTCTCTTTCTCCCTTCAGTCTCTCTCTCTCTCTCTTTCTCCCTTCAGTCTCTCTCTCTTTCTCCCTTCAGCCTCTCTCTCTCTCTTTCTCCCTTCAGCATCTCTCTCTCTTTCTCCCTTCAGTCTCTCTCTCTCTCTCTTTCTCCCTTCAGTCTCTCTCTCTTTCTCCCTTCAGTCTCTCTCTCTTTCTCCCTTCAGTCTCTCTCTCTCTCTCTTTCTCCCTTCAGTCTCTCTCTCTTTCTCCCTTCAGTCTCTCTCTCTCTTTCTCCCTTCAGTCTCTCTCTCTCTTTCTCCCTTCAGCCTCTCTCTCTCTTTCTCCCTTCAGTCTCTCTCTCTTTCTCCATTCAGCCTCCCTCTCTTTTTCTCCCTTCAGCCTCTCTCTCTCTTTCTCCCTTCAGTCTCTCTCTCTCTTTCTCCCTTCAGCCTCTCTCTCTCTTTCTCCCTTCAGTCTCTCTCTCTCTCTCTTTCTCCCTTCAGTCTCTCTCTCTTTCTCCCTTCAGCCTCTCTCTCTCTTTCTCCCTTCAGTCTCTCTCTCTCTTTCTCCCTTCAGCCTCTCTCTCTCTTTCTCCCTTCAGTCTCTCTCTCTCTCTCTTTCTCCCTTCAGTCTCTCTCTCTTTCTCCCTTCAGTCTCTCTCTCTTTCTCCCTTCAGCATCTCTCTCTCTTTCTCCCTTCAGCATCTCTCTCTTTCTCCCTTCAGCCTCTCTCTCTCTCTTTCTCCCTTCAGTCTCTCTCTCTCTCTTTCTCCCTTCAGCCTCTCTCTCTCTTTCTCCCTTCAGTCTCTCTCTCTTTCTCCATTCAGCATCTCTCTCTCTTTCTCCCTTCAGTCTCTCTCTCTCTCTCTCTTTCTCCCTTCAGCCTCTCTCTCTCTTTCTCCCTTCAGTCTCTCTCTCTCTCTCTTTCTCCCTTCAGCCTCTCTCTCTCTCTCTCTTTCTCCCTTCAGTCTCTCTCTCTCTCTCTCTCTCTTTCTCCCTTCAGCCTCTCTCTCTCTCTCTCTTTCTCCCTTCAGTCTCTCTCTCTCTTTCTCCCTTCAGTCTCTCTCTCTCTTTCTCCCTTCAGCATCTCTCTCTCTCTTTCTCCCTTCAGCCTCTCTCTCTTTCTCCCTTCAGTCTCTCTCTCTCTCTCTCTCTTTCTCCCTTCAGCCTCTCTCTCTCTTTCTCCCTTCAGTCTCTCTCTCTTTCTCCCTTCAGCCTCTCTCTCTCTTTCTCCCTTCAGTCTCTCTCTCTTTCTCCATTCAGCCTCTCTCTCTCTCTTTCTCCATTCAGCCTCTCTCTCTCTTTCTCCCTTCAGCCTCTCTCTCTCTCTTTCTCCCTTCAGTCTCTCTCTCTTTCTCCCTTCAGCCTCTCTCTCTCTTTCTCCCTTCAGTCTCTCTCTTTCTCCCTTCAGCCTCTCTCTCTCTTTCTCCCTTCAGTCTCTCTCTCTCTTTCTCCATTCAGCCTCCCTCTCTTTTTCTCCCTTCAGTCTCTCTCTCTTTCTCCCTTCAGTCTCTCTCTCTCTTTCTCCCTTCAGTCTCTCTCTCTCTTTCTCCCTTCAGTCTCTCTCTCTTTCTCCCTTCAGCCTCTCTCTCTCTTTCTCCCTTCAGTCTCTCTCTCTCTTTCTCCCTTCAGTCTCTCTCTCTTTCTCCCTTCAGTCTCTCTCTCTTTCTCCCTTCAGCCCCTCTCTCTCTTTCTCCCTTCAGTCTCTCTCTCTTTCTCCCTTCAGTCTCTCTCTCTTTCTCCCTTCAGTCTCTCTCTCTCTTTCTCCCTTCAGTCTCTCTCTCTTTCTCCCTTCAGCCTCTCTCTCTCTTTCTCCCTTCAGTCTCTCTCTCTCTTTCTCCCTTTAGTCTCTCTCTCTCTTTCTCCCTTCAGTCTCTCTCTCTTTCTCCCTTCAGTCTCTCTCTCTCTTTCTCCCTTCAGCCTCTCTCTCTCTTTCTCCCTTCAGCATCTCTCTCTCTTTCTCCCTTCAGCCTCTCTCTCTCTTTCTCCCTTCAGCATCTCTCTCTCTTTCTCCCTTCAGTCTCTCTCTCTCTTTCTCCCTTCAGCCTCTCTCTCTCTTTCTCCCTTCAGCATCTCTCTCTCTTTCTCCCTTCAGCCTCTCTCTCTCTTTCTCCCTTCAGTCTCTCTCTCTCTTTCTCCCTTCAGCCTCTCTCTCTCTTTCTCCCTTCAGCATCTCTCTCTCTTTCTCCCTTCAGCCTCTCTCTCTCTTTCTCCCTTCAGCCTCTCTCTCTCTTTCTCCCTTCAGCATCTCTCTCTCTTTCTCCCTTCAGCCTCTCTCTCTCTTTCTCCCTTCAGCCTCTCTCTCTCTTTCTCCCTTCAGTCTCTCTCTCTCTCTCTCTTTCTCCCTTCAGTCTCTCTCTCTTTCTCCCTTCAGTCTCTCTCTCTCTTTCTCCCTTCAGCCTCTCTCTCTTTCTCCCTTCAGTCTCTCTCTCTTTCTCCCTTCAGTCTATCTCTCTCTTTCTCCCTTCAGTCTCTCTCTCTCTCTCTCTTTCTCCCTTCAGTCTCTCTCTCTTTCTCCCTTCAGTCTCTCTCTCTCTTTCTCCCTTCAGCCTCTCTCTCTTTCTCCCTTCAGTCTCTCTCTCTTTCTCCCTTCAGTCTATCTCTCTCTTTCTCCCTTCAGCCTCTCTCTCTCTTTCTCCCTTCAGCCTCTCTCTCTTTCTCCCTTCAGCATCTCTCTCTCTTTCTCCCTTCAGCATCTCTCTCTCCTTCTCCCTTCAGTCTCTCTCTCTCTTTCTCCCTTCAGCATCTCTCTCTCCTTCTCCCTTCAGCCTCTCTCTCTTTCTCCCTTCAGCCTCTCTCTCTTTCTCCCTTCAGTCTCTCTCTCTTTCTCCCTTCAGCCTCTCTCTCTCTTTCTCCCTTCAGCCTCTCTCTCTCTCTTTCTCCCTTCAGCCTCTCTCTCTCTTTCTCCCTTCAGCCTCTCTCTCTCTTTCTCCCTTCAGCCTCTCTCTCTCTTTCTCCCTTCAGTCTCTCTCTCTTTCTCCCTTCAGTCTCTCTCTCTCTTTCTCCCTTCAGCATCTCTCTCTCTTTCTCCCTTCAGCCTCTCTCTCTCTTTCTCCCTTCAGTCTCTCTCTCTTTCTCCCTTCAGCCTCTCTCTCTTTCTCCCTTCAGTCTCTCTCTCTCTTTCTCCCTTCAGCCTCTCTCTCTTTCTCCCTTCAGCATCTCTCTCTCTTTCTCCCTTCAGTCTCTCTCTCTTTCTCCCTTCAGTCTCTCTCTCTTTCTCCCTTCAGTCTCTCTCTCTTTCTCCCTTCAGCCCAGGGGTCTCAAACTCAATGTACCTGGGGGCCGCTGGAGGTAGAGTCTGGGTGAGGCTGGGCCGCATCAAATATTCCACAAAAAAAGGGTTTCAAGTATTCAAAAAAAAAGTACAACTGATCCAATCTTCTCAATCTTTAGCAATAACATTTCAGAACAGTTCTTCAGAACATGAACGGTTCTTCAGGCTTCTCAGTGGTCAGTGGACTCATCCACAGCTATGGAAATGCACTGTGCATTTTTTTTATTCTATCACAAAGCTGTGAGAACACTATTATTATCTTTTTATTAATATGGTTTTATTATTATCCTAAAGTAAGTTAATGTAGATGACACAAAAGTATAATTGCCTGTATTATAAAAAAATAGGTAAAAACCATATTATGCGTTTTCATCAATAAATAAATGCCCCAAATTTTTTTATAGATTGGGGGCCCACAAATTGATTCTTTCATGGGGCCCAGAATCTCCAGCTACGCCCCTGGCTGGGACGCAAGGCTGCCTAGGCTGAATGCATATTTTCCCGTCCATTCACCTTTGAATTGCAGTCGACTTTCCTTTTACTGACCATCTTTGAAAATGCCATATTTTTCTGCTGGCTGCCTGCTGGCGAAAATAGGCTAATAGCTACATTTATCTCACAGAGATAAAACTGGGAGCGAGTTTACTGTCGACAATCAATCAATCAATCAATCAATCAATCAATCAATCAATCAATCAATCAATCAATCAATCAATGCGCTTTCAACTCTGCTCCGATTTGAACTGAAAGAGAGAGACGACATGCAGTCCGTGAAGACCCGCCCTACTCCCCTACTCTGCCTCTGATTCGCAGACTGTGGGTGAGGGGGGAAAACGCTGACGGGACGCGTATGTGATTGGACCAGACCCGTACACACAGACAGACAGACATGCAGAGCATGACGAGTGCTCGCAGAGGAGAGAGATAGCGAGGATGCATTTGCTTCCACTTTACTTGGTATCACTCCGGAATCACGTTTCAACCAAGTCACTAACATAACGTTGCTGACATGAGCCTGCGCTATGATACCCTACAAGTGATAAAATAAATAAAACGTCCAACTCTCGCGCAACGACTCGGCAAACAGTTGCGCGCGGGCCGCATTAACACTAAACGTTGATGTCCAGTAGGGGGCCGCAAAATATCATCCCGCGGGCCGCAATTGGCCCGCGGGCCGCGAGTTTGAGACCCCTGCACTAGATCAATATGTCTGCAGATGTGCTATACAAGCTCATAAGATAAGAGTGTAATACCTTATTAGGTAGCAGTCTATTCAAAGGTTAAAACAAGGTTTCCCCCAGTAGATTAGGCTTATATTAAGCTACTCTCCCAATCTAATTTATATTATCACAAGAAATAAGAATTCTAGATCCAAAATTGAGTCAGTTGTTGTCTACAGCGGTGACTTCTCTTACTTTCTGCCCTCCTCAGTTCCTCTCTACAGGGGTGTCAAACTCATTTTCACAGAGCAGCGGTGACTTCTCTTTCTTTCTACCCTCCTCAGTTCCTCTCTACAGGGGTGTCAAACTCATTTTCACAGAGGGCCACATCAGCATTATGGTTGCCCTCAAAGGGCCAAAGACCGTATTAATGTTAATGTAATGTAAAATAAATGTAGCTACTCATTTACATATTGTTAAACATGTTGTTTCTGTATTTATTACTTATTCAAGTTATACATATTGCATATGCATTTGCATAGATGTAGAAATATATGTTAGCTTATGTTATTTTAACAAATAATTTTAGTTTATCAGAACCCCATATTACTCCATCAATCAATGATCAAACCATTCAAGTAAATAACAGAGAAGAATATCATCAAATACAAGCTATGACATTAAGTTTGTTCAAAACCTTTTTGTCACAGTCAAGAGGGGCAGAACTAACAACTGAGCTGCAAAGAACACGTGGGACAGATGTAGCAGATGTTACAAAAACAAATGGCTGCACACAACCTTGCAGAGGCCACTAATGGAAGATAGTTTAATTAACTTTAATTAACAGATTGCAGAATGGGTACAGTACAGTACAGCTCAATACACACAATTGTTAAGGGAATGCAGACCAGAGAAGGACTTTCGACTTGTTTACTTCATCAAGGTCCCCCATTTTCAATTCGTAATGAAATTGCTATTATGTGTCTGCATGAACACACAACTGTAACTGTACTCAAAAATAACTAAATAAGGGTTGTCTCAGTTCACAACTATATTGGTCAAGTTTTGGGTGGGACTTGTTTGCGTCCCTACAGCTTCTTATTCAATTGAGCGAGATGCTCGGTTATGTCACACAGCCAGCTTGCATCTGACAGTTCAGACAATATTTCTTCAACCCTTTGTTACCTATTCCGCCTGGATCTTTTTTGTATTTTGGGCTGTAAAATTGTCAAAGAATGTCTGAGGAGTAAGTGCTTTTGGCTTTTTTCCTTTGTTACTTCATCAATACCTCAGATGTTCAACACACATGTATGTGTAAGAATGTGTAATAACTAAGGTTGTCAAAGCTTTATTAACGCATTAACCCACAATTATTTTAACGCCGCTATTTTTTTACCGGCGCTCTTGGGGGGCCACATCAAATGACGTGGCGGGCCGCATTTGGCCCGCGGGCCATGAGTTTGACACCTATGCATTAGACTATTGTGTGATGTCATTATTCAGGCTTATTCTTAACCATCATTATTTGTTCATTTTCTTACTCACCTCTCTCACCTATAATGCCATATTTACTTATTTGCATTTTGCATCTGAAAAAATACAACAATTTAATTTGAAAAATTAGACCAAATTTATGAACTTGAATTAACATTTATTTGTCTCTGCACTTAGAAATCAAAAACTAACAAAATAATCTAATGGAAAATAAATAGTTGTATGGCACAACAGCAGCATTTATCAGGATACAGTAAGTAACATTATCATCTGATAATAAAATGAACATAAAATAAATACTTGTATAAATCAAAATAAATAATGTTATAAACAAATGTGCACAGGTAATCAAGAACTGTATGAAAAATAGTAGCAGCATCTTCTTAGAACAACAAGAAGAAAAGTAACTACTGCAGCATGTCACCGACATGCAGACTGGAAGAGCCGGGATTCAAACCACTGACCTCTTTTATCCAAAGCGAGTAGTGACGACTATATTCTCTTCCTCAACTTCTTGCTCTGAGAGCTAGTCACAGTCCCATTCATCCACTGCTCTGCCAAATGGGCTCCAAATGATTTATTTAACAATATCTTGGCGTTTTTACATGGAAGGCAGCCAATGCATCCCTCCTTGGCAAATAACCAGTCATATTTATTTTTCCAAAAGTTCCACTGACTCGGACCCCAGCATTGTGGTGGTTGAGTAGCAGCGCAGTCCAGGTCTAGTGGTGGAGACTCGGGTCTGGCAGTGGCAACCGGCGCGGTAACAATAACAGGTGCACTGCGCACAGGAGCAGCAGAGCTAACACTAGTACTAGCACTAGCAATGTCAACTTCAGTGACAGTAGCGCTGCTAGCTGCTACACTAACAGCGTCAGTCTTTGGCCTTTTTATAAAACCAAAGCTGTCCAGCTTTGTACAGCCTTGCGGCGGGTTGAGCCTTTTTTTTTTTTTTTCTTTTTGGCGGCATGTGGCGTACTGTTTAGTGTTTATGTTTTTAGTTGCAGGACACAGACCGGCAGCTTTCTGTTTCTGTTTCTTCTTCACTAGGTTGCAGTAGCGTTAAACGTATGGGTGACGCATAGCGGCTTGGAGGTGAAATGCAGCCTATTCCACAACATTAATTACTCAGTTCTTTTAAAAACTGAAAAGAAAAATATGATCTATTAACAATTTATTTAGGTAACATAAATAATACTAATTCGTAAAAAAAAAAAAAATATATTATATAAATTTTTGAGAGACCCCCACAGGGGGTCTTGACTATGGGGGCTCAGACTATAGCTATGGGGGCTGAGCCCCCATTGGCCCCCTCATAATTCGAACACTGTACCCACCCCCCCCCCACCCAACCTCCTCCAATGTACAGTTTCTACGTCAAATGTATATACTCCCTTTTCTTGACTCCTTCTGTATCACAAACAGTACTGTATTTGCAAATCTGGTATGTCATAAATGTATAGATGTAGCAGTACTGACTATCTGTATGTCATGTATGTCATATATGTCCTGATGAATTGAAAATGGGGGACCCTGATGTAAACAAGACGAAAGTCTTTCTCTGGTCTGCATCCCCTTAACAATTGTGTGTATTGAGCTGTACTGTACTGTACCCATTCTGCAATCTGTTAATAAAGTTTTCAATCAATCAATCAATAGTCACTCTTTTGTCACTAT
>NW_028170734.1:0-12526 GCF_963971535.1 Notolepis coatsorum | reverse complement strand
GTCTGTCTGTCTGTCTGTCTTTCTCTTTCTCTGCACCACCTCACCCCCTCCCTCTCTCTCTCTCTCTCTCTCTCTCTCTCTCTCTCTCTCTCTCTCTCTCTCTCTCTCTCTCTCTCCGTTCATGTCAGAAAGCAGGCGCTCAATCCCCGTAGCGACGCTTGTAACTGTATATTATCATTATGGTCTGGCGGCGGCTGGGCAGACATCGCCCCCCCCCCCAGATGGTGGGCAATCGGCAGCAGCGCTTCAGTCGTCTGTGCCCCGTGTGCGAATCGAAAAAACATCGCAGCCTCCTCCCCGCCAGGGATCCCGTTCCTAATCCTCTTAGCGCGATCTGTGATTATTATACGCCACGATATACCATCCTAATCGGAGTCGATGGCAAAGCGGAGAGAGAGCGGTCAAAACAAACAAACAAACCTCCGTAGCGGAATCCGCGCAGCCAAACGTCTCTCTCTGGCTCTGCCGCTACCAAACCGTAGGATTTTATTTTTGCCGCCTGTTTAGTTTACCCACAGCGAACATCTGTTGACAAAATACTGCCTGATTAAGCACTTTCGGTGGCCAGCGAAAGATGCTTTTTTAGATATAGGCCGTGCCGCCATACCGTGGAATGCAAAGAGCATGCGTTAAGTCATCCTATACGCTGGTAATGGGGGCCTGGTAATGGGGGCCTGGTGGTAATGCGCATAATGAGTCCAGCTTGACCCATATATATGACGGTCCGCTAACAGATGTGCCGCGGATGAAAGTACCAGCGGTGACGGCACTCACTGCACGGTGACCGCGCTGGCAGCCGAGGAGAGAGAGGAGGCGGCTGTTTTCAGCTCCACAGAGACACTCAGTCCCCTCTTCTCTCGTGGTTGACTCGTCTCGGGGACCCCCAATCTGAGAAGATCATTGTTTTGTAAAAATACGTGATTTAGAGTTCCATAGTCTATATTCCTTTTATTGATCCGTTTGGGGGGGAAACGTGGGCGTCATAGCGAGCGTGGAGGAGGGGAGTTACAGGTATGGGCAGGCAGGGTAATAGTAGAAAGACATAATATAGGCAATAAAATCCCATCTGATTGTCTCTTCTACGGGGGACACTCTCAGGAGGACGGACGGTTGGTTGTCTCTACGGGGACACTCTCAGGAGGACGGTTGGTCGTCTCTACGGGGGACACTCTCAGGGGGACGGTTGGTTGTTGTCTCTACGGGGACACTCTCAGGAGGACGGTTGGTTGTTGTCTCTACGGGGGACACTCTCAGGAGGACGGTTGGTTGTTGTCTCTACGGGGGACACTCTCAGGAGGACGGTTGGTTGGTTGTCTCTACGGGGGACACTCTCAGGAGGACGGTTGGTTGGTTGTCTCTACGGGGGACACTCTCAGGAGGACGGTTGGTTGGTTGTCTCTACAGGGGACACTCTCAGGAGGACGGTTGGTTGTTGTCTCTACGGGGACACTCTCAGGAGGACGGTTGGTTGTTGTCTCTACGGGGGACACTCTCAGGAGGACGGTTGGTTGTCTCTACGGGGGACACTCTCAGGGGGACGGTTGGTTGTCTCTACAGGGGACACTCTCCCTCTTCTTACCGACACAAGTGCAGCAGCTCGCGGCAGCAGGAGGAGGAGGAGGAGGAGAAGGGGCTCCTCTTTCTCTCCCCAGAGCATGTGAACCGTCTCCCATCGCAATCCGGAGGGTCAGAGGTCGCCGGGGCGAGCGAAAGAATCTCGAGGACCCTCGACTCTCTTCTCGTCCCCGTCGGCTCTCTCTCTTTTGAGTCGCCGTAAGAGAGTGTTGCAGTCATCAACAATACGAGCTCCGGTTTCTTCTCCTCCACACTATTATCTCAAGGGAAAGGAATTCAGCCCCCCCCCCCCCCCCCGATAGAGAGAGAGAGAGATGAGGGACTTGGTCTAACGACAACGGACAAGAGTCCCATGACCTCCAGACAATAAACGCCGGCCCCCACGCTGTGACCGTGACGGGGGGGGGGGGGGGGGGGGGACTGTTTTCACAAGGACACTTGGACATGACGGGACGGACGGCCGTGTTAATAAACGTTTGCCTTAACCCTTTACTGTCGGCTCGGAGTAATCACACACACGTCGGTTAGCCTACTTAATACTTCCTGAGAGGGAGATGGAGAGAGAGAGAGAGAGGGAGGGAGGGAGGGGAGAGAGGGAGAGGGATAGGGAGAGAGAGAGGGAGAGAGCGAGGGATAGGGGGAGAGGGAGAGAGAGGGAGGGAGAGAGAGGGAGAGGGAGAGGGAGTGAGGGAGGGAGAGAGAGAGGGATAGGGGGAGAGGGAGAGAGAGGGAGGGAGAGAGAGAGAGAGGGAGGGAGAGGGGGCAAGAGAGGGAGGGAGAGGGAGCGAGAGAGAGGGAGAGGGAGCGAGAGAGAGGGAGAGGGAACAAAAGAGAGGGAGTGAGCGAGAGAGGGAGAGAGAGGGAGGGAGAGCGAGGGAGAGAGAGCAAGAGATAGGGAGCGAGAGAGAGCGAGAGAGAGATGAGAGAGAGAGAGGGAGAGGGGAGAGGGAGTGGGAGAGAGCAAGAGAGAGAAAGCAAGAGAGAGAGAGAGCGAAAGCAAGAGAGAGCGAAAGAGAGCAAGAGAGAGAGGACATGTCTGCAACTTCATCTGGTCGCTGAAATTACGATGACAGGGAATCCGGACAGAAAAGGCGACATTTTAAACCCCCCCTGCGTCTCGAGTTCGTTGCCTCCACTATGTTCACTCTACTTGTTCCCCCTTATAAATAGTGTCACTCTATTTATCCACTGTTAGTTTTCTTAAATCACGTCATGCCTTTTTTTAAGGCCTCTCCGCTCTCCTCCGTCTCGAGACGACACGCCTCTCTAATATTACTACTAAACTTACCGTACCTACTACTACTGTACTGTGAGGGCTCTGTGTTTGTTTACCCTGGAGGCAGGAAGTGGGCCCTGGAGCGAGCGGCGCGGCGCAGCGCCCCCCAGGGGCCCCGTCCCTCATCGCATCGCACAAGCTCAACATGCTAGCTAGACTAATGGACGCATAGGAATAAGACAAACATTAAGGGTAGTTAACACTGCAGCAGTGTATGTTAAGCTTGTCAGAAACCTTGTACAGTGTGTCCATTAAGTGGTCCTGTGTAGCTCGCTGCCAGGGTTATTAGGGGTTCCATTCCCTGTGTAGCTCAGTGGGTAGAGCAAGGCACTAACGCTGCCAGGGTTGGGGGTTTCATTCCCTGTGGAGCTCAGTGGGTAGAGCAAGGCACTAACACTGCAAGGGTTAGGGGTTCCATTCCCTGTGTTGCTCAGTGGGTAGAGCAAGGCACTAACGCTGACAGGGTTAGGGGTTCCATTCCCTGTGGAGCTCAGTGGCTAGAGCAAGGCACTAACACTGACAGGGTTAGGGGTTCCATTCCCTGTGTAGCTCAGTGGGTAGAGCAAGGCACTAACACTGACAGGGTTAGGGGTTCCATTCCCTGTGTAGCTCAGTGGGTAGAGCAAGGCACTAACGCTGACAGGGTTGGTACGGTATGGTTTATTTCTTAATCCCCGAGGGGAAACATTGTTTGCCACCAGAGCGAATACAAATATACAAACATGAAAGTTACATGATACAATACACGACTACAGGATACACAACACAATAGGAGAGCCTCTCAACACAGTGCTAACGGTGTTCGTTAAAAAATGTAACCGCAGCAGGAACAAAGGACCTTCTCAATCGCTCAGTAGAGCATCGAGGCGTCAACAATCTATCACTAAATGAGCTTCGTAGTAGAGCATCGAAAAAAAACTGAACAGTGGGTGGCCTTCAAAAGATAAAATGGTGTTCTGTTTAGTTCCGGTTCGCTTGGCTATGATGTTAGGGGTTCCATTCTCCGTGTAGCTGAAGTTAATGAGTCCCAAGATAAAAAAAAAAACATCCAGAGTGTTATGTTGTACGTACGTAGTATTTTGTGTGTAGGTAGAGGTGTGGTAATAAGACTCCGGATACAGGATTACTCTTTAGTCTTTTAGTCAAGCACAGCAGGTTAGGTTACAACATGGTACACTCTGTTCTATTATCGTTCAGCGTGTACTCTTCTTCTGCACGTATCATCATACAGCATCGTGTACTCTTCTTCTGCACTTCAGCTGTAGGCATAACAGGGCATTGTATTAACTGCGCCCCATAGTGGAGACTCTTGGGAGTACAGCTACAACATGTAATGTGAGGACACAACACAGAGCTGCTCTGAAAGAAGAGCTAGCGTGTGTTTAGGTGACGTTATGATGAGTATGGTTTGCGAGGCGAGGCGACGCGGTGGTCCCCCCGTCTCTGTGCGGAGGAGGGTGTTGCGGGACGTGAGTGACATGTTCAGACGGGCCGCGGTGACCTTTCCTGCGGGGGGGCGGCGGCGGCGGTCTCCTCGTCCGGAATTACCGTCTCGGGGGGCCGGAGCTCAGCTCCCCCCCCCCCCCCCCCCCGGTGTTGCTCACCCACGCCAACACCTTGTGAGAGAGAGAGAGAGAGAGAGAGAGCCGTTACCGAGACGCAGACAGCAGTCATCTTAACCCTTTCACTGCCACACTACAGAAGGTTACCCGTCGGTATAGTGTGATAGTAAAGGGTTAACCTTCTGTAGTGTGGCAGTGAAAGGGTTAACCTGCTGTCGTGTGGCAGGAGAAAGGGTTAATAATAACTTTATTTGTATAGCACTTTTCATACAGAAGTTGCAGTTCTTCAAAGTGCTTCACAACAGTGAAAAATACAGGCATAAGTGAGCATAAAAAAGATTATAGAGAGGTAGCAAGGTAAGGTTAACCTTCTGTGTATTGTCGCAGTGAAAGGGTTAACCGCTTGGTAGTTGCGGCAGTGAAAGGGTTAAAGGGAACACCGCTCGCTAGGGTTGGGTACCGTTCATATTTGAATCGATACCGGTACCCGACGGTATCTTTTTTTAGGTACTTTAGTCTCTAAAAATGTAATCTACCTACCTCAGTTGTAAAAAAATTGTCCAAACATCAAATGATTTATTATCATTATTATTTATTTTGAACAATTTGTTAATATATATAATAATATATAACCACAAGTGTAACCACACTTGCGACCGTTTTTGGCTTGCTTTGTTGTCAAATCCTAGGTACTGTAAAAGCGTGTATTGTGCGCGTGAACGCTGACGTGAACGTGCAGCACAAACTTCATAGGTTTCGTTTTGGCGGTAAACGAAACATTGACGTCATCGGTCGATAATACCCTTAAAAGTACCGGATTCGTTACCCATCTTGCCGCCCTGTGACTCTTGTTCCCCCTGATTTGAATACGAGGAATTATGCTTATCGGACGGCTATTGTTAACCCTTTCACTACCACGACACCACCGAAGGTTAACCGTCTATAGCAGGGGTGGCCAACCAGTCAGAGACTAAGAGCCACAAAAAAATTACTGTGGTACCACAAAGAGCCACACCATATACCAGCGTTTCTCAACCTTTTTTTTCAGTCACGGCACCCTTCATGTGTTTATAGGTCTCACCCTCTGGCCTCTGAAGTTGCTAATGTCTTTTTTATTTGGGCCTCACAGGGTTAAAAGTACCCTGTGAGACCCACGGTTGCAAAATTACAAAATCACTTTTAGCCATTTAAAAAAATAATGTTTATTTAAAAAATGTTAAAGGGGAACTATTTTACTATTTCTTTCACTATTTGGGCACTTTTACACAATTCTTGTGAGTCTATGGAACACCTAGGTTTTTTTCAAAAAAAATGCATTGTTTTGTATTTCTAATCAAGTACTAAAAACCGCATTTTTCTACCTCAAGATCTTAAGCCGTTTTGAGGCTGGGCTCCAACCACTGTGTGGCCTGGTGCCAACTGCCACATCAACTGCCACATTATTATGCAGCTGAGAAATCTCTGACATCACAGATATGCACATTTTCAGATGACTCAGTTCAGTGAGGGTGAATATTGTGAGAGGAGAATTGGAAGAATTCGCCAATATGAGAATTAGAGACATATATCCTATTAATATAAGTCCACATAGCTAAGAAACAATGGTAAACACTGAAAAAAGCCATTTATAAGATAGTTCCCCTTTAAGCACATGTATAGTCAATTGGTCCTGTTGTTCAGCCTCACAATGCTATTTGATAGTAAATGTGTTTATATGTCCCACCCTCTGGCCTCTGAAGTTGCTAATTTCTTTTTAATTTGGGCCTCACAGGGTTAACCTCTTAAGCCCGAGATATACAGTAAAAGTGTATATTTTCAGCATTATGTTTGTTTACCAATTATTTTAACTGTTATTAGTGAAATATAAGATTATAGAAATCTCAGGGCATTGAGTCGGAAACCGGCGCATATTGACAGGAGGAAGTGGCACAGCCAAAAGTGAGTGTAGTCTTTTGAAGGAAGAGACTCAGGGCTTTCAAATTTCGAAAAACTACCCTACCCAGCTCACACCATGCAGCCCCTGTCAATCATCTGACTTCTGGATTTACTTTTTAATTTCTCTTATTTTTTGGGATTATCTCCCACAAACCTGAACGTTATTGCCATAAAACAGAACGCAGTTAGTTTCTCTACCTTTCTGTGAACGTCTTGCAAAAAACGGTGTTGCAATATGATGAAAAATGGTGGAGAAATTTACATTATAAAAAAGATGGCAGAATTCAGTACTGTATCTACAAAACCTTCTGTTTAATCATCTTCCCTTTATTCATTTGCTTAGATTTTTCAGGTCTGGTCAATTTTAGCATGGTGTTATTTACAGTCAAAGATTCTTTTTTTTTTTAAATAGAATTGATATTCTCCTTTGGTTCATTACAATTTACTCAAGCCTAGTAACAGACACACTATTTCTGACACTGATCCATATATGTCCCTAGATTCAGATACCAAGAACATGCAAATGGACCATTTAAAAAAAAATTGTAAATGTTTATTCTACGTCCTTATGGAATGAGTGACATAAAAAAAAAAAAAAGTAAAAAAAAAAAAAAAAAAAAAGGTAAAAAAAAAAAAAAAAAAATTATTTTTTTTTAATTTTTTTTTAATTTTTTTTTATGGATGGAAGAGCCGCACATTGACGGGCAAAGAGCCGCATGCGGCTCGCGAGCCGCGGGTTGGCCACCCCTGGTCTATAGTGTGGTAGTGAAAGGGTTAACCCTTTGGTAGTGTGGTAGTGAAAAGGGAAGTGGGGAAGCAGGGGGGTTTCCAACCCGCGAGTCTATACACACCGTCCAGCTCACCTCATCAAAACAGCCTCGCGACAAAAGGTCCGCAGAGGGGCCCCCGGCGAAGGTCGCGACCTCCGCGGGGGGCCAGCGCTCCGACGTGCAGGGGCTCCTGACTGTGGGAAGGGATTATCCCGCCCCCCTCCATCGCCCCGCCCCTCCGTTCTGACTGACAGCCCCTCGGACAGAGAGGTTGAAGGTCACACGATTCATCATGAGAAGGAGCAGGTCCTCTCGCACAGAAATCACACAAAGATATTAACTTGGCCACTAGAGGGCGCATGTGTGGGTGACGAGTCGAGTCAAGTGTTCCTTTATTAAGGAACCCCCCTTGGGCACACGCTGCACGTGGCATAGCAGGTAGGGTATAGGTACATAGATAATAGAATTATAGAACATAGAATACAGTGCAAGTTCCCTTCCTCGCTGAGCAGGCGCCCCGACCGACCTGTAGGAGTCACTGTTTACAACGACCAGGATACACACCCCACCGGCTTCCCACCCGCTAACACTGCCAATTGGTTAGTATGGACGACCGACCAAGCCGGAGGTACCGCTGACAGCTGGATTAGATCCCAGAGTCTCTGCGGTGGTAGACAGGCGCTTAGTCCGCTGCGCTACCCGGCCGCCCTGTGTTTATATATTTTTATTATTATTATTATTATTATTATTATTATTATTATTATTATTATTATTATTATTATTATTATTATTATTATTATTACTACCATATTATTAATGTAGAAGGAAAATGGTTCATCCCTTCTCTAGGGCTGGGACACCAGTCCAGCATCCCTCACAGTAAATCTTGCAGTGTCAAATTAACACTATTCCCGCGAGTGTCTGGCTCCCCATTGCTGCACGAATCCGCTTCAAGGCCCTCGACCTAGCATACCGTGCGGCAAAGGGAACCGCTCCCGCCTACCTCCGGTCAATGGTCTCTAACTACACACCCTCAAGACCCCTACGCTCTGCATCTTCTGGCCGCCTCAGACCTACTCCTATCCAAGCTCCGGGAGGGTCATCAAAGAGAAGTCGCCTATTCTCAGTCCTTGCCCCACAATGGTGGAATGAACTACCCACCCCAGTTAGGACAGCCGAATCACGTCCAATCTTTCGCCGTCGACTAAAGACGCACTTCTTCAACCATTATCTGAATTAAAAAAAAAAAAAAAAAAAAAAAAAATCTAACCCTAACTAACCGTACTGTCATGCACTTGTCCTAATAAACTAACCTACACTGTAGCACTCAACACTTTGATGAACATTGTTGCTCAGCTGATAGAGTTGTGCCCTTCCTGATGGCTTGTCGTACAGAACTTGTAAGTCGCTTTGGATAAAAGTGTCAGCTAAATGACTAAATGTAAATGTAAATGTAAATGAGTGTATTTGGTCCCACTCAGAATTGGTGTTAAATTGACTCTTGCTCTTGTGTAAGAGTTAAATTAACTCTAAATAGAGTAAAAACGTAACACTCGCTATAAGCTATTCATTTGACACTGCAAGATTTACTGTGCAGTGCAGTACCTCCAATGGGACAACATCACGGGGTCGTTACAGTAGGAAGTGCGCAGCAGCGGTCTCGTAATATATATCCGGCGTGCCAGTTGTCCCGTCTAATCATAATCGACCGGGAACTGTATTTTCAACCGACTTTAATAAGCCCATCGGCTCCACTTTATGAACGTCGGCTGTCCTCGTGAGATCGTGTAACACTGCGATTTCAGACGACACACAAAGTGTTCCTTTTCTGTGTTCTCCGGAGGCCTTCATTCCCCTCGTAGCGGCGGTCTCTAGACGAAGGAGTCTGCGTGTGATACTCCTGTTGACTGTTGTGGAATACTCTAAATGAGCCAAACGGTGAAAACTGTAGAAATTCAGATGAGTCAAATGTATAAAAAAATTACATAGTTTATTTATCTGTTTCCATGGCCGTAGAAATAATAATGATCAGTTTACAATCAGAGACACACGACGAGCGTCTGACCAGAAAGTGACAGCGAGCTTTGGTCAGACTTACAATAATATATACATAATTGACATGACGTACACATAAGATGGCAACTTAATAACAAATCGGACAAGAAAGGTGAACAAAAATGCCCTAGTGATGAAATGAAAACAAAAGATGGGTGTAGGGTTTTGGTGTGTCGTCTTCACACAAGAACTGGAGAACATAATATTGATTCGTAATCTGTGAGTGACGTCGTCCGTCGTAAGATCGTATAGCGCAACGTGTTGTCATTCTGTATACGAGCCCTGGTGCCGTACTGTTTGTAGTTCTTGTCCCAAGAGACTACATGTCCCAATAGACTACATGTTGTCATTCTGTATACGTGCCGTACTGTTTGTAGTTCTTGTCCCAAGAGACTACATGTCCCAAGAGACTACATGTTGTCATTCTGTATACGTGCCGTACTGTTTGTAGTTCTTGTCCCAAGAGACTACATGTCCCAATAGACTACATGTTGTCATTCTGTATATGTGCCGTGTTGTTTGTAGTTCTTGTCCCGAGAGACTACATGTCCCAATAGACTACATGTTGTCATTCTGTATAAGTGCCGTACTGTTTGTAGTTCTTGTCCCAAGAGACTACATGTCCCAATAGACTACATGTTGTCAATCTGTATACGTGCCGTACTGTTTGTAGTTCTTGTCCCAAGAGACTACATGTCCCAATAGACTACATGTTGTCATTCTGTATACGTGCCGTACTGTTTGTAGTTCTTGTCCCGAGAGACTACATGTCCCAATAGACTACATGTTGTCATTCTGTATACGTGCCGTACTGTTTGTAGTTCTTGTCCCGAGAGACTACATGTCCCAATAGACTACATGTTGTCATTCTGTATACGTGCCGTACTGTTTGTAGTTCTTGTCCCAAGAGACTACATGTCCCAATAGACTACATGTTGTCATTCTGTATACATGCCGTGTTGTTTGTAGTTCTTGTCCCAAGAGACTACATTTACATTTAGTCATTTAGCTGAACGCTTTTATCCGAAGCCACTTACAAGTTCTGTACAACAAGTCAGCAGGAAGGGTACAACTCTATCAGCTGAGTAACAAGGTTCATCAAACAGTGTTGAAACGTGGGCGCTGCAGTGTTGAGTGCACAGTAGTAGAGACATATTAGTATAGTAGGTAGTAATATAGACAAGGACGATTATTTAGTGGAAGAGTGCATGATAGTAGAAGAGACGGTAAAGAAGGTAATTTTTTTTTCATTTCAGATATTGATTGATGTGTGTTTTTAGTCGACGGCAAAAAAGTTGGGTTTGGGCTGTCCTAACTGTGGTTCGGAAGTTGGTTCCACCATTGTGGAGCGAGGACCGAGAATAGGCGGCTTCTCTTTGATGACCCTCCCGGAGCTCGGACAGGACAGACTAGAGGAAGAAGGCGTTCTATACATCTGTTGACTCACGCTCATGCTTTATTTGTTTTAAACGAGACAATTTAGAAATGGGCAATGGGAAAATACATTGCGTTTTCAAGATGGTGGACCGGCCGGAAACAGCAAAGACGTAACCACTACACCTCCCTATAGACCAGGAAGTAACCACTACACCTCCCTATAGACCAGGAAGTAACCACTACACCTCCCTATAGACCAGGAAGTAACCACTACACCTCCCTATAGACCAGGAAGTAACCACTACACCTCCCTATAGACCAGGAAGTAACCACTACACCTCCCTATATACCAGGAAGTAACCACTACACCTCCCTATAGACCAGGAAGTAACCACTACACCTCCCTATAGACCAGGAAGTAACCACTACACATCCCTATAGACCAGGAAGTAACCACTACACCTCCCTATAGACCAGGAAGTAACCACTACACCTCCCTATAGACCAGGAAGTAACCACTACACCTCCCTATAGACCAGGAAGTAACCACTACACCTCCCTATAGACCAGGACGTAACCACTACACCTCCCTATAGAGGAAGCAGACACTTTATAAATCTTCAATTGACTCACCAACGCGGGTACCGGTTCGCTCATTGCCGTCGACCCGTCGTCTCTCACCATGAGATGGTATAACTGTTATGATACTGTATATATACACCGTGCTGTTCAGCTCAGGGTAGCTGTGGTTCTTGGCAGAGACTGAGGGCAGCAGTCCAGTGTGTAATAAATCTTCCCTGAGTCCGGGTTCCATCCACTCCACAAAATAAAATGATTACAATCTTAGCGGATACCTTTTTTTAAATCGCTTTATAAATCTTCTTCCAATTTAAAGTGGAATAATGTGTTTCCACTGGCGGATCGTTGTGATGATCAGTTGCACCATGATAAAGGTGTTTCAACACGGTGCCTTAAACAGGTATCTTGTTGAATGATGTATTTTTTTTTCCATTATTTGGCACAATTATAAAATGAGCAAAATATCTTGCAAAATGCCAAATTATCTGCCATTGCGTGCAACACTTTCAGTGTAATATCTTTAAAATAAGCTTGATACGCCTGAATACTAGATTTAATCACTTGCTAAACTTTTCACTGTTGCTCCCTGATCAACTGACCTATCTCAAACCCCGCCCTCCTTTCTTTATCCGTCACTTTTTTTTTTTTTTTATCAATTTTATTTTTATTTTTTTATTTCTTTCTTTTTTTTTCCAACATGAAACAAAACATATATCACAAACAATACAATAATAATACATAAAAAGACTTCCCAAAACAATAACTTAGCACCACATGACAAGACAATAACTGATACAGACTGTACAGTGATCATCCTACATGGACACTCACTCGCCCCCCCCCCCCCCCCCCCACCCCCCCCCCGCTCACCCAAGGACCTCAACATGAGTCACACTCACAATACATTATTCAGTAAAAAAAAACTAAAATCAAAACAAATCAAAACAAATTCCCAAACTTATAATAATTATAATAATTTATAATTTAGGACCTGCTCCGAGGTCATCAATTGGCACACATGCGATGCATGCATGCAATTCGTATCTGCGATTAACCCATCCCGTCGGCCTTCCCCCCCCATGGGCAGCCGGGAGCAGACAGGCGTCAACGTGAGCCGCGCCAGGGGACCAATCCAAGTGCTCCTGTCCGTCTTCGTCAAGGACGCCACAGCGTTAGCGATCTGTTGTTGTGCATGTTTTTCCATTGGGTTTATCTTATCGGGGGGGAAACCCTTGCGAGCACGGGGAGAACATGCAAACTCCACACAGAAAGGCCTGGGAGATACCCCACCTGAGTACCTGGCATCATGGAAACCTGGTCCCCAAGCGGGAATCGAACCCTGGACCTTCTTGCTGTGAGGCGACAGTGTTAACCACTACACCACCGTGCCGCATATA